>NW_024515875.1:1901559-1911522 GCF_017590135.1 Pyrgilauda ruficollis
TTATTTTTATTTTTTTTTTGTTTTTTTGCCTTTTTTTTTTTTTTTTTTTTTTTGCATAATTCATGGACCCAAGGTTAATTCCAGCTTCTCACTTCCTCTATAGAAATCTTCTTCATCTACAGCCATAGATCTGGGAAGATGAGGGGGAACAAAAAGAGAGTCCTGATGCAGTACATAAATCAGGACATTGGCAAACCAGGCAGGATTTGTGTGTTCTTTCTCGTTAGAATTCTTTCCCCACTAGTTCAATGGGGAATTCTAGCTGACTCTTTCTTTTGAGAGGAGGCTCTCAAAGCCTTCTCTGCTACCCAGTGTCACATTACTGCTCTAGCTTTTTCACCTCCACTTATCTAAACTACTTTCAAAAATGTTTTGAAGGGCTCAGCAACCCTCAAAGTCACACCTTTCACATGCACTATCTTCATGTTCATTTACACCTTAAGTCATCCTTAAGGAGAAGAGGAAATATTTGTTAGCTCAGGAAAAACATATATATATGTATGAAAGCAGTCTAAGTGCTAAATGGAACCTGGCCATGGGGGAATTGAAAGTGTGGAGGCATGCTGCTACCTACGCTAAAGCAAATGCACACTTTCCTTGTTTCTTTCTTACTTTTTCTGCTTATGGCTATTTTACTTTGTTACTATTCCTTATTTACACTCTGGCAGCATCCAGATCAGGATGAAGGCAACTTCTGTGTAAGACTTTTGCAGTCAAAGTACTAGAAAATAACCTGGGAAACACATGATGGTCCCTTAAACTTGTTCTGAAGAGCTTTGAGTTTGGAAAAAAAAAATATTTTTTCTGACATAGTAAAATTAGAGGGTTTAATTTTTTCCAGAAATAAATGCTTTGAGGCCAGGTTTCAAAATAAATTCATATTTCAGAATAAATTACATAACACCATATGCTATAGTAGTGTGACACGAGATAAAATAAAAGGGCCCAAATTCCTGCACAGTGCTTCAATTTTCTAAAAAAGAATAGTGCTATGCCTAACTTAACAATAAACTTTGTGTAAGTGCCCCTTTTCACTGGGGATTTTGAATTTTCAGCTCTTTAGTGCAGATTGTAATAGAATTAGAAAAATAAAGCTTTCAGATATAGGGATGTAAAGTTTCTGTGTTTTGGGAAGTGGAAAATACTTTGTGCTCTTGAGTGACATTTATGGGTCAGGAAAAGACTATTGCAGAGTTATTAAGGAGTCTGATGTGTTAAAGTTACAAACAGACGGATGTGCTATCTCGTGTCTTGTTTGTGGGATTTATATCTTTCTCTGATACATATATTTGACTGGAAGAATTCCTTGCCCTGGAGACTTCATAATTACTCAGATATAAAAATTCAGCTTAAAAAAGAAGACATTTCTAATGTTCACTCACATCTATCCAGAGCTTCTTGCCAGCCACAGGGAGCACATCCTCTAGAAATATTTCGCTTTTCAGTAGATAAGAGCAGAAACTTACAGCTTCTTTTCAATGTTTTCTTTTCAATATTTTAATTTCCATGCTGTATCTCAGTGACTTTGAGAGTAACAGTCAGGACAAAACAAACATAAGCCACAGCTCCTTGCCACTGCTCCCTAATAAATGGAAATATATCAGTTGCTATTGCTTGGACCTTTTGCAGTAAGATGTAATGAGGTGACATGAAGAGAAGGGGACGTGCAGCTCCTGAATTTACACTTGAAAAATTTTATCAAAATGCTCAATTGACATCTCTAACTTCTTTCTAAACAAGATGTTTGCTGAGGCCAATGTAGGATGTTCTCTTGACTTCAGTAGGTTTTGGTGAGGCTCTTCAAAATTATTGCACTGACTACCTGAGTACCCCCTGTATCTAAATGCTAATAAATACAGAAATCTAATGCTGAATATAGAAAACAGATGATTGCAGTGGCTATGTGAAAACAATGAGTGTGACACCTGCAAAGATATGAAATTTAAAAGACAGAAGCCAAAAAGAAAAAGCTATGTATAATGTATATTTTTCTTTTAATAAAAAGTCCTGTATAAGTCTACAAAATGCTACTGTGTTTTAACTGAATTTAACAAGCAATGCAACCAAAATACTTGTTAATCTGTAATGCTCATTTTGTCTACTGTTAACAGCACCCAGAGCCTAGATCTATTTAACAGCAGACAGAATTATTGATTGGGTTTGTTCTGCATTTAACACTAGTAAAAAGAAAAACCAGCATTCAGAGTTCTTTAGCAAAATATGCAACTATTAATGAGCGAATAAAAGGTAAGGAAAAGAAAAGTGAAAACCTAGCCTAGACACATTAGAAATAAAGACACCTTCCTGTCTAAACAGCTTTTGGCAGATAACATTTCTTCTGCTGCTTCTTGTCTTTGATATTCTTGCTGCTGCTGTTCTTGACAGTTTGATGACAATTTGTAGTGAATCAAACAGTTCAAAAATAATAAAAAAATCACTTAATACAAGATTTCATTTTACCCAGTCCAGGATATTTAAATTCCAATCTGAGAAATTTATAAAAGACTGGTATTCCTTCTATATAAATCAGAAAAATATTTCCAAATTAATATTTAATGGAAATTAACATTTTAAAATACTTTTAAAGGAAAAGGTTTATTAAAAATGTTAGAAATAAATGTCTAGGGTTTTTTTCAGTATGCTTGTTTTTGTTATTGAAATGAAAAACAAACTTTCACATATTTTTGATGCCATAAAATGAGCCTCCCCTGTTACAAAGATTTAAAAAAAAGGAAAATATTACATACCTCAGCAAAGCAGTCAAGTCAGCTATCAGGTGAGAAAAGTCATGGTACTGATGGGTGTCTTCATATTCTCACATGTAACATGGATGTAGAGGTTATCCATAATTACCTTCATATTCATGGCTCTGTTATCTGCAAATTTCCTGAAGAAATTTTCAGCTGCCATTCATAAGGATTACTGCTTCTCTTCTATCTTTACAGCTGAGGTGCCTGTAGTGACCAGATAACTGGGGGTGTGTCTGGCAAGCAAGTGGAAATATGGTCAAGTATGAAAGTCTATCTATCACCATTACAAAGTCCTTACAGAAAAGTCTTTAAAATTACACAGAAATCCTACAGGATCAGAGGACATCTACATGCTAAATGAGGATTCATAGAGAAACCTAAGCCTCTTTTTAGAGGGCACAGCTCCGTGACCTCCAGGTTCTTCCTGTTCCAAATGACCTGAGGTAACTGGGATGACTCTGGAGGTCAAGGTCATTGCTGCCATGCAGTAGTGCAAATAAACCAAGGCCATGGCTGAAATTAAGACAAGGCAGGAAAACAGAACAAAGGTCCAAAGGTGCTCATTTCTATAAGCTTCCCTATTTCCTTCTTTTTGGATGGATGTGCAGTGAATGCCTGTACTGATGTCTTGACTGTGCACTGAATATTCAAATATGAGATTACCTATAGTGGCTAAAATGGCTCTAAGAAATAGACAGCTTGGTACCATATAAAAGCAGTTTCCCCTTGGATTGTTTCTGAGTCTTGGCAATTGCAAATAGATTCCAGAAAGAATTTAAAATTATCTCCAAATTTTGTATGTAGTGTTTTAATAGGTTTTCAAACAATTTGAATAGATGGTAATTTAAAAATAGTTCTATTCTGCTGTGGCTTGGCAAGACTGGAGGAGAGAACTGGCGGCTAAAAGACAGACTTCCACTCTGGAAAATTTGAAATAAAACACCAGGAAACAATATGTATACAAACAGCAGAATATTTGCCAGAATTTTGTCGTTTTTTCCCTGCTGAGCTTGCAGTTTCTTGAAAGTAAGGAGATTATTTTCCCAGCTTATGCTTGGAGTGGATTTCTCATTGAAGTCACACTCCAGGGTCTACAACCACAGAGATCAATTACACATGATGGACACCATAAGCCAAATCTCTGCTCCTGCAGAAAAAAACCACCTTGGGAGATAGAGAAGGTGTAAAATAATAAATGGAAAGTGAGAAAAATAAATGGTCAAGGAATAATTTCTTTTAACAATACAGAAGCTGCCTTCACAGTTTCACATAAAGGTAAACAATGTTTCTGTGGGGTACAGGGGGAAAGCCTGTTTTCTTCTGAAATCTTCAGTGGAAGGCAATGTGTATTTGTTTAGACTAGAGTATGTGCCATAGGCTCTTACCAGCAACACTAGAACAAGATTAAGAATTTCTCTTTGAGGGAAAGATTTATCTAAACCATTCTATGTCTATCTCATAAGAAACTTCTATCGTGGATCATTTCATGTGCACCATGCATAAAACAACAACCCCCCTTCTTCCATTGTGTCCTTGGGAAAAACAGCCCTGACCTCTCCCTTTTTTCCCAACATGCCAGATCAAAACTTGAGAAAATTCAGATCCCCAGTGTCCACTTTTCCCAGCTTAGCAAACTCCTCTCCCTCACTGCTACTCTGCTCACCATTCCTCTCTAACCAGAACTGAGCTGAGGCTTTCTGGTGGCTATGGCACACACTTCAAATCAGTGTGGAGGATGCTTAGGAAAGGAATATCTTTCAGACTGGGGAAAGAAGATGTGGTGAAAGCTGAGGTGTCTGGTCTGGCCCAGGAATTTATGCAGAAGCTCTGGATCAAGGCAGCCATGTGATGGTAGGGAAGGTATTTAGACAAATACAACATGGCTCCTTCTGGAAAAAAAATGACATGTTAACATGTTAAGATTATATGAAGAACACTTTCTCTTTCCTAGAATTCTCTACCTTTTTTTTTTTTTTTTTTCTCTTTTCATTTCCCACATGCTGCTGGCAACTGAGCTCCCCTAAGCCTTTTGGAGATGGATAGATTCTCACCTCAACCACTCACAGCTTCAGGGAATTTGCTCAGGGAAGTACCTGAGCTCACCTCAGTGTAAACTGAATCAACACCAAATAAATAAGTTCCGCTGCATCTTTCTTAGGGTTTGCCTTTGGAGGCTGGTATATTGGGAGGAATAAATTAAAATGAAACTTTTAATATTCTCTAAAAAGTCACTAGATCACTATTTTCACCTTAGTGCCTTATTAAAGGAAGGTTGCTTCTGTTCATCAGCATCAAGAAGCAGTGCACACTTAGACAGTAATGCTCAGAAATCTCAGGGAAGTGGAGAAATTTACAAGGAGAAAATACCGAGGGAAAGCGGTCAATTCATAACACTGGCAATCAATGTTATTTGGTTTAATTAACTGAATGTTCAATTACCAAAACACTTTGCCTTCTATGCTAATGCTGTTTCAAATAATAGGTAAAAAAAAACAACAACAAAAATAGTCCATCTGAGGCTAGGAAACAGAGAATAAAAATTTGAGATAGGAGATATGAAAAAATCAGATATTTGCTAAGGAAACACTTCAACAAATAACATTCAGTTTCCCATTATTCACAGAAGACATAGGGTGACAGTTCAAGTGTACACATAGTTTTTCATCACTGGTTTAGATAAACATTGTGCTGTCATTAAACCATAATGGACTTTATCTGAGGGCTGTCTCTACATTAAATTCTAGCAAATCTCTGCATTTGTCTGCCCAGTGTTAAAAGGAGATTTCTGACTTTCAACTTTAACATCAGGCAGTCCTCCTTGGCATTTTAAAATAATACCCACTTTTATTTTTCTTCATATTTAAGCAGGTTGAATAATTTAACAAAGAGCATAATCCTCTAAATTCACTGAAATTAGGGTTTTGCAAAGACAAACCCTGAAGAGATTTCAAAACCGTGTCACAAACCACATGGGCACTAAAACCAGGGCATGGGCATTAAGTACAGCAGTGATGTGGCTCGCCAAGGCACCTCACCTGTGGTTCACTGAATCATGGACAAGCCACAGCAGGAGCTTCAGTGAAACCTGATCCCAAAGTCGTGGGACCCGGGTAAGATTAGGCCTGAGGAGTGAAACTGCAGAGACCCTAAAGCACTCCTGCCAGTCCCCAGAGATCAGCACTCCCTCCATGGCACCTCCCGGGGCAGCTCACTGGAGGCAGCCTGAGCTCTGCTGAGGCTTTTGGTGCTGGTACAAGCCTGGTTTAACCACAGACATCACCGTGACCAGGCTGAACTGAGGTCAGGAACTCCCACGTTAACATTAAGTACACACCAAAATGCTGCACTGAATGAGTACTTCTGAGCTCATATTCTGCCAGCTGATAAAATAATTAAATGTACTGCTTGGACATACATAATTGCCTAACCATGACCCAAGCACAAAAGAAAACAACAACAACCAAAAAAAAAAACCACAAAAAAACCCCAAAACTAACCCTCCTCCCCCAGCCTACTTACCAAGACAGTATAATGACATGCATTCCAGCATTGTTCTGCAAATCTGTTATGAAAGAGCCATGTTCCCAAAAACAGCCTCTGGCTATAGCGGTGCTGAAAATATGTTGTTGACTTTTTTATTTAAAAAAAAAAACAAAAAAAAAAAAAAACACAGGGGAAAACCCCTTATTTTTGTAAAAATAAGTCCAGGTTTTCATTTATACAGGAATGACTTTGTTGTGTGGTATGCCCTTCAATAAAATTATAGCTTAGGTCCACAAGTGTGTGCATGTTTTGAGGTCTTATATTGAATCTTATCCTTTCTTCATTTTAAAGGTATTCAATATTGTTAACAACCAGGAATGTAAATCACGGACATACACACTCATGTACATTGCCCACCTAATTTTACAACTCCTGTTAAATGCTTTAATTACACGCAATGTGTTCTAAATAATAAGATAGAAATGCATCTAAATATTTTTGCGACAACACCACAAGATATAAAACTCCTTAGAATATTAAAGGTCCTCACTGAAAAATAGGTTTCAAAATTTACAAATTAGAAGTCTTTGAGCATTCAAGCCCTTAGGTGGATTTTTCCCCAAGTCTTAATCCACTTTGCACCACATTAACAGAATTTTAAAAGGTCTATGGTTTAAAGTCCTTGCTGTTATGCTACTGTGCTCACATATTAAAAAATACAGTAGAAAGCTATTTCTTTTACTTAATTATGAAGAGAATTAAATTATTGTACTTCCTTGTAATAACTCAGAACTTCCCCAAATGCACATATTTTCATTATTTGCTTGCACATTATTTATTTCTATCCTTGTGACCTTATTTTTTTTATAAATACATTCTAAACTTCTTCAAGAGTATGGAAAGAATATTTAATACAAAGCAAAGTAATTATACTCTGAAAGTTCTGAAATATAACTGAAGTGTATCCCTGGGGCTATTTCCTGATAATTAGGTATGGCATAAATAATCATGATTAATTATGTTTCTGGATAGTCATCTGCCTCGAATGAAATATTGTT
The DNA here is from genome assembly GCF_017590135.1 of Pyrgilauda ruficollis. Lineage (NCBI taxonomy): Eukaryota > Metazoa > Chordata > Aves > Passeriformes > Passeridae > Pyrgilauda > Pyrgilauda ruficollis. Next base: position 1,908,851 of record NW_024515875.1, read on the forward strand.
ATCCCTGATAATGCTCAATATAAAAAACCCCCACAACTGTGTTTAAACAGAATATTTTCCTGAAACTCATGTACAACTCAGTACACAAGCTATAAATGTCTTTGATGTTGCTCTGATACATCATGCCACTGGAATACCAATTCTTCATTTCTGAGTGCATTAAATAATATAGTCTGGCAACAAATCAAAATCCAGGAGACCACAATTGCACTAAATAATTTGATGAGCTTTTGTTAAATGAGTTTGGAACATGATTTTGATTTTTCCTTTGTCCAGTTTATTAAAGATGTGATAAATTGTTTACCCATTTGTTAAATCCCTCTGATTACAGATGTACCAAGAAACAGTACAGGAATGTATATGGATCAGAGCTTGGATGACTTTTTCCATGATGATTTTGTAAGTACCAACTGTGGGTTTGGATCAAAACTGAATTTTTATTCTTTGAAAGAAAGCCAAGACCTTTCCTGATTATGTCTAGCACCTTCATGTAGTATTATTAATACCTTCTTGAGGCTCATCTTAAAATGCACAAGGCAGTGCTCTGCCAATGAAGTTTGGACTTAAAAATGAAAGCTGAAGAGCATAATTAGCAGCACTTAGCACGTGAGAAACCAAAGGGTGGGGTTGGCTCAGAGCCTGGTCTGAAGGACCAGACTTCCAGGTGAGCACTGACCCTACCCAGTGCAGCTTGGTCAGACTCATCTCTTCCCAGCACCACAGCTGGGCTGACCCCTGGAGCGCACCAGCAAAGCCAGCCCTCAGAAGCCATCAGGCATCCTTGTCTGTCCTTGGAATGGCAGTGTGGGAATTAGACAGTGACACACTGCCTGGGACACATCCAGAGACCCCTCCTTTGGAGAAGAGTGGTCTCCACCAGAAAAACGATGAGTGACTTTGCTGGGAAAACTGGTTACTGCCTGAGCTGGGCTTCCTCTGGGTTATCCAGGTGGGTTGTGCTCACTAAAACACAGAAAGACCCTCAACAAGCTCAGAAACAGAAGCAAGGGTCAATTCCAGACACCAATGGCCAGTCCTTCTTTCCTTCTTTGTGTTTGCTCTTTCAGCTGTGACTAAGTTTCCACTCCTGTTGGCAGGGAGATTGGGGCAGAGCCACATTCCAGCTGAAGCCAGCACAGTTGCCATGAGCAAACATGAAGATGACTACTAATGCAGCGGGGTGATCCCTGAAGATCCACAGCTTCAGCAGGCTGGCTGCTGGATAAACATATTCCCAAAGTTAATGCACATGAGGTGGGGGAGGAATTGGGAGTGCTCACATTTAAAGCAGCAATCGTAACAAGCCACAAGGTGGAAGCAGAAAAGCCAGAGGGGACGGCATGTGTCATGATGAGAAGCAAAATGAGTGAACAGAATGCTCAGTTGCTAGAAAGCAGCAGGAAACAGGGGAGCATATTCTTTAAATACTTCCATCTAAGGGGGCCTAAAGAGGGGAGATGAGGACTAAAAAGTAGGTAAAATAATAAAATGGTCGTAAAAGCCCCACCTGCCAAGAGTGTCAGTAAAATGATAGGAGCAAAGGCAAAGGACATTTTCTTGGCAGAAAGAAGCACAGATGGTCAAATGGTTCTGTATGGGATTTTCATCTTTGTAACATTTTCCATGAATGAATGCACAGGAAAAATGTGTACCTGGATTATGTTAGGTGTGAGCAAACTATAGATTTGTATTCATGAATATTCTTGCCATAAAGCCACACTAAAGCTTTTTTTAAATCCTGTTCAGTTAGGTCTGAAAGAAGTATCATAGAGTAGCAATGTCTTTGGTGAGATGTCTTCCTGCAACTGGAAATGGAAGCATAAAGAATTCTGAAGGGATTTATTTATTTTAAACATATTTGCACTTTCCATCTTCATGTCAGGAGTTGGGTAAGATAATACCTAAGTTTGAAGGAAACCACAGAGTTAGAAGGCATTACCAGTCACTCTGTCATTTGCTAGGAGACATTCTTCTATTTAACTTACAAATTTGTGCCATTGTTACTGACATAATCCCAGCCTGTGCAAATAGTCAAGGAATATGGCACGAAGTTTCTGCCAGCATTCGGTTACTAAAGTTCAGCTGAACTCTGAACATTCTCAATGACCTGACATTCTTTTAATTCTGCTTGAAAAATTATTTACATGGCAGATGCAACCAAGATATATAACTGTACCTGACTTCTGCAACTCTGCTTCTTTTTTCAGGAGCATGGAGACAGGATTCCAAGGATAATGAAATACCAGCAGAATAAAGACTGGGAAAGGGACCACCACTGCATCCTCTAAAACTGAGGAAGAATTGGGAAGTCTCTGCTGTCTTTGGGAAGAGCACAAGGGAGTAAACCCCAGCCCCTCAGTCAGCTGGTGAGCCTAGACTTGCATCCTTACCAACTCTTTAAAAGCATCCTGGCCAAAAGCCCATCGCATATCATAATACTGATGCTGAATAAAACATTTGCTCAGTTTTCCTCAGATTCCTTCTCAGGAGGAAGGAGATGTTTTGAGGTTGCAAAGGCAGCCATGTAAAGCACGTTTCAGGACTGAGCACAGTGTGAATTAAAGTGACACTATAAATACAGGAATATGAACTCAAACAAAGCAAAAATGGAAGTATCAAAACTTATCTCCATTCCAAATATATATATATACATATATATATATATATATATA
>NW_024515875.1:1911687-1920314 GCF_017590135.1 Pyrgilauda ruficollis
CATATATATATATATATATATATATATATATATATATATATATATATATTGTTGCCACACCCTGGGGTGAATATGTTTAGCATTGTACATTAATTAAAAAGTTATACACCTATGATCTGAAGCTGTCCCTTGAAGCCAGCTTGAGCTTTTTTTTCAGTGCAGAAGTTTCCTAGATACTTTTTTCCTTTGTTGTCACTGTACACATTGACTTGGTCAGCACATACTTCCTTCCTTCTTTGTTGTGTTGTTTTGCAACACACTCCTATTTCAGCATGGGGCTGCTTCTCATTCTGCCTTAGAACCCAGGAATGTGGTAATTGGCTCCAGGAAGAAGCCAAAGCATATGTTTCCCCATGGCATTAATTAATTAGTCATATGCACACTCAATACTTAATTGCTATTATACACTCTGGCCTGTTTGACTTCTGGGAAAAAAGGTGACTTTGCACCTATCTTGATTGGAAACATGCAAAAGTGAAAAGTGGACGTATTTTTTTACAAATGAGAGAAGCAAAATTTCACTAGTCATGTTATTCATTCCTAGCACACCTCTTAAAAAAACTCTGCACTGTGCTCAGCACATCTTCTAATGTAACCAATCCTGGAAGCATAAAGTATCTGTGCTCTACTTAAAACTGCTGATATGACAAAGAAAAACCTCTTCCTCAGGATTACTACTCCTCTCCTGTAGCACAACAAGTGCTAGTCAACCACAAATGCTCCTAAGAATGGCTACTTTTAGTGCTTCTTACCAATAACAGGCAGAGGTTTTGCCCATTAAGGGTTTTATTCTCCATCTTATAACTGCAACAACCATTTGGACCTTTGCCCATACTTCTCTGTGCTGATTTTTTAGGTATTTATAACATTTCTATTGTACTTACCGCCATATTACCCAAGTCCCTTACACTCATTAATCTCCCATATAAGTTGTTCCTTTGTTCATTTCTTAAATGACTTAGAACATGACCACAGCCTCTTAAGCAGATCTAGCAGGAAAAAAATATTGAAGGTAAATTAGATATTCTTATTTTCTCATTACTTTTCCACTTTAAGTGTTCCTGAAATAGCCAGAATTATTAAAACAAATAAATAAACAAAAAAGCCACAGCGCTAAATTTTACTCTAAAAATGTATAAGTGACTGCGGATTATGAGCTGCTGGAGACAGTCCAGTGAAGTTCCATAAAGAGGATTAAGGGACTGGAGCGCCTCTGCTATGAGGAAAGGTTGAGAGAACTGGGACTGTCTAGCCCTGAAAAAAGAATGTTCAGGAGAATCTCATTAATGTCTAGAAACACCTGAAGGGAGGGTGCAAAAAGGACAGAACCAGGATCTTCTCTGTGATGCCCAGAGACAGGGCAAGAGGTGATGGGCACAAATGGAAACGCATGGGGCTCTCTCCGAACATCAGGGAATACTTTTTTCCTGAGAGTGACTGGGCACTGGCACAGGTCACCAGAGGAGTGGCTCAGTCTCCCTCCTTGGACGGGAAACTCAGTCCTGGGCAGCAGCATCTGGATTACTCTGCTTGAGCAAAGAGGTTGAAGCAGGGGAGCTCCAGGGGCCCCTTCCAACCACAACCATTGTGTGATGTCACGCACTCCATAGGACGCAGGTCTGGGTGTGTCTCCAAAGACAGAATGCAGATAAATTTCAAACCAGGGCAAAACATTTGCATGTCATTCTGTTCACTGTGTAAGCTTAGTCTGAGAGCAAAGTTCTCAATGTTTTTTAAGTGACTAAGTGTAATAACTTTATTAATAAACCAGCATCAAACCAAGACTTTGAAATGTACCGGATTTGTGAATAGAAGCTTGGATAAATGGACAGAATAACTTATGAATTCAAAATAACAAATTATCTCAAAATATACACACATGTGAGGATCTGGTGGCACAGGAAAGATGGTTTACCAGCCAAGAGCTGTGGTGATTGCCTTCCTCAGCTGCCCATTCTCTTCTCTCTCAGGTTCCAATCCTCCATGTCCACACAAACCTCAGGTGCTCTCCAGGCAGTTGCTTGGTGATCCCAGTTTCTAAACCATCACAGTGAACAGGGCTCCCGTTTTTCTATCAAGCTGTTATTTGCACAGCTCAGAAATTGGTAGGGGAGACCTTGTAATGAGAGAAGAATGGCCATCTGAGATGACTTTTTTCATACCAACAGTAGTAACCTGTGCCTAGGAACCTACAGAAGACTGAATTGCTTTACAGAGTAGCATGGATTGTTTGCAGCAAAGCCTGGTATCTCAATGACCATATACTGCCCAATTCAGGACTTACAAACTTGCATTTAATGTCACCTTTGCTCAGAGTTTGCTACAGCACAGAAAAAAGTAGTGACTGTGGATCAAGGTAAGATTTTATGCTATTCCATACCATTGCACAACTGCATAAAATGAAAATTGATGGTTTCCATGTTTTCTAAACCTGAAATGTCAAGCATAACTCAATGCCTGAGTAGCTTGAGCCAGACCTAATTCCTGACAATCTCCTATCTTGTCTTTTACACCTGTGCAATGAGATGAGCAAATGGGGCACTGAAGGGTGCTATTTCTCTCTCACTCCTTAGAGAGATGTAAATGGGTTCGACAAAGTGAAGGGCAGTGAAGACAGCTATGCAAAGTCAGGCAAAATACGACAGGAATATAAACCCCTATATTCATGCAGAAGGAAAAGTATTGAAGAGAAGCAAATCAATAGGCAAGTGTACAGAAATTGCATTGGGAAAAGAAGGAAGAGGATTGCAATTTGAAAACAACTATGTCAAAAGCTCCTTATGAGTCAGAGGGCCAAATGAAGGCCAGCAGAGAGTGGAACAACCCAGTCTCCCTCCTTCACAACATGTCACAGCTGTTGTTACTGGGATATACCTGAAACGAATGCAACCCCTAGTATTTTTCCATAGAAAATTGATTACAACATTTCTGAAGCTAAGGAAAAAGAAATTGGAAACACATTTTGTGAAATATCATCGGAACTGTTAATATCTAAAGAAGCCATATCGCAGAGAAATGTTTGTAGGAAACCTGAATATCCAAAGTGATGGAGGAGAGAGAGTTAATAATAGGCTTAAGTGATACTGACTTAGTATAAAAATCCATCATCATCATGTTGGCCACTCTGCCCCCTTAGTGAGCCAAGTCATAAAATCAAAGTTAAATTTTAGAAGGTGATGTGTCCTAAGAAAGTGATCTGATGAGAATTGGAAAGGCTCTGGTTTCACTACACTGAAAAACATCACTGTCTGGAATTTCATTTTATACCTCTGGCATCAGAAGGCCAATGCATGAGATAATCAGGTTGGTGACAGATGAAAGCCTGGCAACATCCGTGCTGGCATGTCAGTTAACTGATGTCAGTTTGCAGCATGAGGATTTGAACTGGCAGACTTTTTTTAATTTTTAAATGTAATTATACATCAAGTTTGAAGACCTTTCTGTTCATGGTTTGATTTTTTAGTAGATCTTGATGTCAATGGATTGACAGTGCCCAAGCAGCTGGACCTGGACCTCTGTGTACACTTTTCTTGTTTTTGTATTAAAAGAACCATTATAAGGACACTGGGAGAGATCTGCTGTTATACAAAGAAGAAATTCAGTACCTAGATTCAGCTGAAATGGGAGTAACTTTCTAAGTATGTTGGAAAACCTTCCTCCCAAAAAAAACCCCAGATTAATCCCATATGACTACCAATTTCTGTGGAATTTGACAGGTTTCTTTCTGATTCAACCACTTATCTTATTGTAGATTCAGAGCTTAAACACCTTTCACTGTAAGATGACAGCAGGACACCTATTGGCTTCAAAGGGACCAAAATTTCATGAATGACAAATGCACTGCTGTTAGCTTGATTGAAAGAACTTGCCTGATGCAAACAAATCTCTCAGCTGGACTGTGCCTGGGGTCTGACTGTCCTGTGGGCACAGTCTGTGCAAACTGCTTTCTGAGAAAGCCACCAAAATTAAATGCCTTCTGGGAGACCACCACCACCCTCCCAAATTTCAGTGTGTTGCTAAAATGGCATGTCCTCAAAGTGCTCATATTGCAGCACTTTCCAAGGGGCTAAGGATCTGCTCAGTTTGTGAATGTCTCCTTGAGATGCTCATTATCCCAATGCAATATAATAAAGCTTTGAGGGCACTTCAGCACTGACATGAACAATAAAAATATACTCACATTCACAGAGCAAAAGATTATAACTGTTTATGACAGTGATGATTCAGAGAAGAATGAAAAGAACCATGCACCTTCCTGAGTCCATTTGCCTTGGGAGTTAATTAAGAGTCCTCAGCAGAGCGAATGCATAAGGAGAAATTGATACTGAGTTTAGGATTAGGAAGATATAAGTCTTTTTTACACCCTTGCTGCATTTTCTTATTCAGGTGTCCATATCAGCAGTTAAATGCTTGGAAGCTGCAGGTGATGGATGCTTAATACGGGATTCCTTACTCTGCTGCAGGAGTGATCACAGAGACCAAACCTTTGCTGTCTTTTACACTTATACCTCATCTTACAGGAATACAGCTCCAAATACTTCAAGGGTAACAAAGAACCGAAAAAAAAATGACTGCCTTAAATCCTGGTTTGGGCATTTTGCAGTGTTTATTGTTTTAGCCCTTCAAACTTTCAAGTTTCATTAAAATAGTACTGTCTGATGTTCTGGCAGAACTCTCTCTTTATTGTTCCCCTGTTGAATCAGTCTCACAATAATTATGTGCAGAGATGCAAAGTGAAATTATTCTAGCAAAGGTGCAAATTCAACCCAGAATGAAAAGGGGCATCAATTTCAAAGTCTATAACTAAGTATATTTCGATATCAAATGCTCAGCAGGAGGTCAAGAACTTCAATATTTTGAGCACATTATGATTTCACATTTTATAACTACAGTCCCATGGTGCAATACAAAAATATTGTTTTTACAAAAGCCTTCAGATTACAGTATTTGAAATGTTGCATTAACATTCAGTTAAGATTTAATAGCCAGAACAAATGTATTAACTCATGAACCCTGAGGTCACATGTTCTCCTAGAAAGCACTCACATAAACTACAACTCTTTCATACATATTTGTAACAAAAATAAAATAATTTCATATTGATAGTTCAAGACTGGATAAATTGGCAAAATAAACCTTCCCAAATTATCTGCTAACCTCTGATGATTGTGCCAATTACCTTTTGCAGAAGTAATTAAAATAATTTGCAATGATGGAGAAAGAATGTGAAATTAATTTCCATTGCATGGTCATTGAACAGTGGTAGAGTAGTTGCCCTAGAAAACAATACTCTAAACATGGCAAAAATGAGAATTTTTTATGGTATGGAGCAATTTAGAATTTCTGGTATGTTAAAATGATCAATTAATGTTACATTTGCCATTTTTACACTTGCTTAGACTTGACAAGCAATTTGTGGTAAACTGGCACATCATTTGCTTTTGGCAGATGTCAATTGCTCTCATAATTATTTCAAAACAGAAATGATAATAACTGAAAGGAAAAAAAAAGATGAAAATTATCTTATTTCCAGTCCAAATAAAAATATATTCTTATTAACTTTATGACACTGTTGGCTGCTCTTCTCCTATGCTTATATTATTTAATCAGAGAGTTTGTCTTGTTGTTTTGGTAACTTCTGGAGGTAAAAAGTGGAACAGATACAATATTTTCTTTTATGTTTCTGAATAAAAGATGAGCTATTTTAATGTACATTTCCCTGACTTCCTAAACATCTGATGGAAAATAAACGTTCCCACTGATCCTGGTAAACCAGGCCACTACAGTCACAGTGCCAAGTTGAACCAACTCAGTAAAGAATTCAGTAATAACTCTGGGGATTTGGCATATCACCATGGGCAGACAAATTTGACTCTTCCCATGAATGGGGATAGGAGCCAAGGTATGAACCAGCTCTGAATTAGAAGCCATTTAATTAAAGTTAGCACAGTGCTGAGCTCAAATTAGCAAGGTTTACTAAGAGGCAGCATGTATTAACTTGGGCTCAGCGTGGTGATAGAGCGCTCTGCTTCCAGCCAAGTTTGCACGGCAGTAATCTCCTAAAGCACAATGCCATCCAGAGGAGCAAGCCAGCCAAAGAATGGAGGCAAGGCTGAAAGGGTTAAAAAGAAGTTCTACTATCTCTTTGCTGATGCATCACCCTTATGAAAAAAAAAAAAAAAAACAAACAAAAAAACCCCAAAACCAAAAACCCCAGACATACAGGCAAGTGGTTACTTACAGAATTTAATATTCCATTATGGCTCCAGGTAGAGCTGTTCAAAGTTTATACATTCAAAGCAGAGCAAAGAGAATGGGTTATGGAAAACTGAAGAAAACATCCTTTCTTTGCCCAGATGAAATATGAAAAAATTGTGGTCTTATGCTGCTTTGATATGCATGTTTGGATATTGCCATTAAAATACCATGTATGCCTGAAATACTTAGCATGTAGACAATTTTAATTATCTGTTAAGTGCTGTGTAAACATCAGAAACAGCCATGATATTCCCAATTTACAAAGCTGCAAATCAAAGCGACAAAAGTTATTGCCGCTCTAATGCAACAGGGAACTATTTAGCTGTTCATTGCTCTTCTTGATCATTCTCTTGGTTTTATTTCCTTTCATCTTCTTTGCAATTTGGTTCGGGAGCAACTGTGTTTAGATGACACCTCTAAGATCCTTTACATTTCATTCAAATAAGCAATCCAAATTTGAAGCTTTATCCAAAATATATAGCTGGTGTTTTTCTAAGGGGCAATACTACTTCTCGAATCTAGGTAGCTTTAAATATTGGGACCTCTCTAGCTGGATACTCAGGTTTCAGCACACAAGAGGTTGAAATGGAAACAATAGGAAAATAAAATATGAAAAAGATTACATCTGTGAAGATAATCCCAGAAAAGAGAATTTTAAATATAAAAGGGTTCAGTTACAACTTCTATTAAGGACTAATTCAACCCAATAAACACATTTTTGTTTAGAACAATCTTGTAGCTGTGCTTTTTTAAAAATTAAAGCCAAAATTGTCCTTAGAAAATATATGTCAAAAAAAAAAAAAAAAACAAAAAACTTTAGATTCCTCTATAAATTGGATAGTAATTTTTTTACTATGACCTCTTTCTATGAGTAAAGATGAGTAAATATAGGAGTCTTCTGTATCATCAGAAAGGAACTGATCAGCAGTCTCACTAAATGTTTTTCATAAATAATTTTTATTTAAAAAGGAATAAGTAGTTCAAAATAAAACTCACGTAAATACTACTATACCTGTGGAATAATGAAGGGAAAGTTTGAGAGTTTAGGGTTTGAAGTACCACATTAAAATTTCCTTTGCACAGAGGATGGACAGGTTTAAGGAGTGGAGTTCTGCATGTTATCAGTAAGAATATTTTCACTGACTTCAAATCATGTAAGACATACTCCTGAGGGAAAGTCTGCAAAATTTTCTAGGTTTAAAGTACTGCATCTTTAAAAATATAAAGCTGCACATGGATGCGTTATTTGAGAAGTAATGCATGACCACCCTGTTAAAGACTGCCACAGTGAAAGACCATAGTTATGATTACATGACGCACCTCAGCTTCTGAAGTGTTTAATTTCTGAGTGAATAATAGTGAAGCCATAGTATTCTAAAACATCTGATTCTGTACTTAATGGGCATATAAATTGTGTCTATAGGGAGCATATGTAGATGGGTACCTTCCTATATATATGGACACACACATATAAAAATTTATGTGTAACACAGTCTTGTGCGGTAATAAAACAGATAGGTCAGGCTAGGGAAGTACTTCCAAAGTGTTTAGCAGGAATTAATATTTAATCTTCACGTTTTCTTCAGTATTTTGTCATTCAAATTTCTGGAGTGAAACAGAAAATATGCATCAAACTTGGATCTTTAAAAATAAACCTCCTCACAGAGAATTTCAGCTGTGGAATCAAATGCCTGCTATTTGAACTTCCAAGGAAAAGGAAAGCAAGGATTTCACATATAATTAGTTGTGTCAAAGGAGAGTTTATAATAATTTTTATAATAATGACACAAAGGATGAAATTTTCGTGTTTCAAAAACAACAGAAAGCTCTTGAGATAGCAGGAAATTCAAAATTGCAGCTTCTTAGAAATGTAGAGTATAATGGAGTATCCAAGACATGGAAAATTCTAGCTGAGGAAGGTCAAGGTTTTATGAGGTGCAAATTCTCCTGAATTTTGCCATTCAGTATTGCAAGCATATTTTCTGTGACCAGTGATGCACATAAAAAAAAAGGGTTACTAATTATCAGCAGTAATAATTACACATTTAACAAGTTACCATTATACTTCAAAAAGTTCACACTAATGTGTGAATAATTATTGGCCTAATTAAGTATCCGATATTGCATTTACAAACAAAAATGAAGCATTAGTTAAGAGTGTGACAGTGTTTTTGCATTAGATAAAAGGAAGAGGTAATTTGGATAACTAATTCCTGGACTGAATTTGTTGCATGGAGCTCACAAAAAAAAAAAGAGGTAATTTTCATCCTTCTAAACATTCAGAAGCATATTTTCCCCACACAACTCTCCCTTTCCAGTGCAGTATTCAACTGTACATCTTTCACCCTTTCACCCCCCCCCCCCCCCCC